>NC_057811.1:320295390-320303522 GCF_018294505.1 Triticum aestivum
GCCTCCCGTCGCCTCCCCGCACCCCGCCGCCCCCGAAGACCCCGCCGGAGCCCCGTCCCGCCCGCCGGAATACCTCGCCGGAGGTATAGCCGAGCCGCCGCCGCCGTGCCGGTTTTTTTAAACCGTTCGGTTTATTTATTTATTTTTCGAAACCCTAGATTTTTTTAAATAGATCGGTTTTTTTCGGTTTAGTTAGTTAGTGAACGTTCACCGATCCGTTCGTTTCAACGAACGTATTCGCCGGTTAGTCGCAGTTAACGAACGCCCGTTCATTTAACTGTTCGTCAGTTTTCTTTTTCGTCGGATTTTCCGCGATTATTCCAGATCGCGATTTCTGATCAGATTTTCGTTCTGGTATATCTTTTAGCTCGTTAGTCGGAATCAGGCGATTCAAGCGCCTAGAGTTTCGTCTCGAAATTCTCTTTCTGTTTAACCTACAAACAAGTTTTTGCTACTGTAAAAATTTGACTTAGATCCAGATTAGTAAATGAAGCTTGTTTCTTTCGCCGTTTGACTTTCGTTGCTTCGTTTGATTCGATTCTTTTTGCAAACCGGAGTTCTTAAGTTGAACTTTCTGGTTAGATCTTTATTTGAGTTTTACCTGTGCATTAGATGAGTGCTTATTGTTTGCTTGTTTGTTTGCGATAGAGTACCCGGAGTGCGCCGCTTGCTACTTCGAATCTCTAGGTTTCACGGATCATCAGCAAGGCAAGTAACACTTTGATCATACTTCTTTTACTAGCCAGTTTTATTGCATTAGACCAATCCTCAAACATTGCATGATTAGGATCTAATTAAATTGTGGTATTGGGAAGTAGTTGAGGTAGTACCTATTACCTGTTTATTATCAAACCTTTGGGAGTTACTTCTACGTTTGCTCATATTGCTATGCTATGCTAGTAGACGTGGATTGGGTTTGAGTGTTACCATGACACATGTGAGATTGTTAATTAATGGTTAACCTTAAGGTGGCAACTAAAACTCACATCTGGGTGGATTGAGGTACCTGGGTATTCCAGGATTGCCTGTTTTTCTTTTGGACCGCCACCCAGGTTCAAAGGGATCATGAGATTATTCATGCTAGAAACTTCCATGTGCAGCCACAAGCTATTATGGGCTCTAGCATAGTTGAGTAGGTAACATGATCTCTTGAAGAGGTGGGCTAGCAGATGTAGGGGAAAGTAGGTGTAACTGTCCACCCGGAGTAAAGAGTTATTGTTTCTGAAAGACTGTGTCTCGGTCATCCGTTTCTCAAACATCATGTAGTGCGAGAATCAAGCGGAGGCGATCGAGTCTTGTGGGGAAAAGTGTACAAACCTCTGCAGAGTGTATAAACTAATCATGGTTAGCCGTGTCCCCGGTTATGGACATCTTGAGTATCTGGTACTTGGATTATCATGTGAATCTCATCATGTTACTTTAATTAATTTTGTTGGGTTTGATGATGACACTTAATTGGGATTGAGAATGCTGTCAACCATTCTCAATGTTTAACAACCACCATGATAGTTAAATAAAATTTATTCCTTTGCAGTAGGGAAAATTGGCTTTTCGCAAAACTGTAACCATAGAGCCTTCTACCAGCCATATATGCATGTAGTATAGCATTATTATGTTCATTACTCTCTATGTGTTACATTGCCAGCATATTCCATGTGCTGACCCGTTTTCGGGCTGCAACGTTTCTTGTTGCAGACTTTTCAGACGACGAGTAAGGTGCCTTAGGTCGTGGTCTTATACTCAGTGATGCCGTTGGAGTTGATGGACCCACTTATCTTCCAAGTCTTCCGCTGTTATCGTTTTTAGATGGCCTTAAGCCATATTTGTCATACTTATTTCTCTCTTGAGATACTCGATGTAATAAGTGTGTGATTGCTACTCTATTATAAATCCTCCAAGTACTGTGCGTGTCAGCATTACTGATCCAGGGATGACACTGGTGCACGGTAGATCAGACTATTTGAGGTCTGGTCGCTACAAAGGTGGTATCAGAGCACACGCTGACTGTAGGACACGACCAGTAAGCTTAAACCCTAGAACACTACTCTCTTCTCATTACTGACTCCTCTCCACTTTCTACTCTTTTAGGAATGGCGGATGCAAGGAACAAGTTCATGCAACCGGATGAAGATACACCTTTTGGACGACACTTGAAGGAAGTCACTAAGTACCTGAACATCGGAATACCAAGCTTCACCGGGACTTTCAAAGCAACACTACCAGAAGAGGAGCGCTGGAAGATTCAAGTTCAAGTTCCAGGAAGGACGTTTACGCCAGTCACTGAGCCTATAGAGTTTTCCTTTGATGCACCAACCTGGAGTTTAGGGAAGAGCATGGCAGCCCACATCTCTATGGGACGCATTGGAGAAGTCTACCACAGGGAGCTTAAGGATACTATTTATCAGATTTGTGGACGCCGAGATGAGCAATGGGAGATGATCAGCACCAAGAAGGATGGATCAATTGCAGCTTTCATCCAGGAGTAAAACCAACACATTCGTCGCCAGGAGAACCAGATGTGCGCAGACATGATAGATCTGAAGAAGGCATTGACCAAGATCACGGAGTTGGAGGAAGAACTCAAGGCTACACGCGAGGATTATATGGAGGAAATCGTCGCACTAGTGAGGAAGAACGGCGACCTGACACAGAAGATCGGAGTATTCATGGGAGACCCAGCACCAGGAGGAGAAGATGACGATTCTACTTGCCCGGATAACTACATCATCATCGACGACACCGACTCGGACCCCAGTGAAGAAGATTTTGTTGATGAAGTTGGAGCAGATATCATGGAGTCTTCGACTGATCAAAATTTCTAGTAGACCCCATAATCAGTAGTAGTATTTTCCCCATGTATATAGTATAGTCCGAGCACTTTGTAATGATAGTTAGATCGATTGTATGCCTTGTTTGATTGAGTGATATTGTTTGTGTTTGTCTCATGTGCATATGGGTAGTGTTTTCCCTCTAGACCTCATTCTATTCTAAATTCTCATCTCTTCTAAACCTATCAGATGCCTCCGAGATGCGACACCGGATTTGTTTTCTCACCGGAGATCACTCAGTTGATTCAGCAGCAGAATGCCCTGCTGCAAGTGTTAGTACAGAACCAAGGCAACAACAACAACAACAACCCACCACCACCACCTGTTGATCACTTAGCCCGTTTCTTGAGGCTAAATCCGCCGGTGTTTTCCAGCAGCACCGAGCCGATTGTTGCACATGATTGGCTCCGCAAAGTTGGAAGGGAGTTGACCACTGCAGGATGCACAGATGCGGAGAGAGTGCGATTTGCCGCACATCAGTTTGATGGACCCGCAGCATCATGGTGGGAGAATTACACAGCCACACACCCTATTGACACTGTCACATGGGACCAGTTTCAGCAAGCTTTCCGTACTGCCCATGTTTCAGCAGGAGCTATGGCCATGAAGAAGCGTGAGTTTCGCAACCTACGCCAAGGAGGACGCACCGTAGGCCAGTATGTGGAGGACTTTAGTAAGTTAGCACGTTATGCTCCAGATGACGTTGCTACAGATGCAGCCAAGCAGGAGAAGTTTCTGGAAGGACTGAATGATGAGCTGAGCATGCAGTTGATGGTAGCAACCTTCAACAACTACCAGGAGTTGGTAGATAGAGCTCTCATGATTGAAGGGAAGCAGTAGCAGATTGAAAACCGTAAGAGGAAGTATGGACAAGGGAAGTACAATTCTGGAGCTCAGCAGAAGCCACGTTTTACCCCAAAATCGGGAGGACAGTTTCAGCATACCCATGGAGGAGGTAGTTCGCACAACCATAATGGCCCCAAGAATGGTAATGGGAATGGAGGAAGCAACGGCCAGAACCGTACCAACCCTTCAACCCCAGCTAAGAGAGACCTGAGCCAAGTCACTTGCTTTAAGTGCCAGAAGACTGGACATTATGCCAATGAATGTCCTGAAGCCTAGAATGGAAATGGCAATGGAAGCTCTGGGAAGAAGCCGAACCCTTTCAACAAAGGACATGTGAACCACGTTAGCGTGGAGGAGGTTGAAGCTCAGCAAGATGCAGTAATGGGTAAGTTTTTGGTTAAGTCATTTACTGCAATCGTTCTTTTTGATACTGGTGCATCACATTCATACATATCAAGGGGATTTGTGGATAAGTTTAAGTTGCCCACCAAAGTTCTCAGAACACCTATGTTAGTAACCTCGCCAGGAGCAGAATATATGGCAAGCCAAGGATGTTTTCAGATGCCATTGGCCATAGGTAGGCATGTTTTCCCCTCAGACCTAATAGTTTTGGAGTCGCAAGGTTTGGACGTAATATTGGGTATGGATTGGCTATCGATGTATGGGGGAAACATCGATTGCGCCAGTAAGACGATTTTGCTTACCACCCCAGAAGGAAGAAGGATTAAGTATGTATCCCGGCATATGTCGAAGAGGACTCAGGTGAATTCCTTATCAGGAGTTGTACAGGAGGAAGTACCAGTGGTGAAGGATTACTCGGATGTATTTCCAGAAGAGTTGCCAGGCATGCCACCAGATAGAGACATAGAGTTTTTTATTGAACTTTTGCCAGGCATAGGGCCGATATCTAAGAGACCGTACAGGATGCCCGCTAAGGATTTGGAAGAAATTAAGAAGCAAATTAAGGAGTTACTGGATAAAGGCTATATTTGCCCAAGTTCTTCACCTTGGGGATCACCCGTACTTCTAGTGGAGAAGAAAGATGGATCGTTGAGGATGGTTGTTGATTACCGTGGATTGAATGAAGTGACCATCAAAAATAAGTACCCACTGCCGATGATCAATGATTTGTTTGACCGATTACAAGGAGCTAAGGTATTTTCCAAGATCGATCTACGATCAGGATACCATCCGTTAAAGATTCGAGAGCAGGATATACCTAAGACGGCTTTTACCACCAGGTATGGGCTATATGAGTATACCGTTATGTCATTTGGTCTGACTAACGCACCTGCCTATTTCATGAACCTGATGAACAAAGTGTTTATGGAGTTTTTGGATAAGTTCGTCGTAGTGTTCATTGATGACAGTTTAGTCTACTCCAAGAATGAAGAGGAGCATAAGGAACATTTGCGTTTGGTACTTGAGAAGCTCAGAGAACATCAGTTATACGCCAAGTTCAGCAAATGTGAGTTTTGGTTGAAGGAAGTTGGATTCCTTGGACATGTTATATCCGGAGAAGGAATAGCAGTAGACCCCACCAAAAGTCGACACTGTGACAAACTGGGAATCACCCGCATCAGTTGGAGAGATCCGGAGTTTTCTTGGACTTGCAGGATACTACCGGAGGTTCATTGAGAATTTCTCAAGGATTGCTAAGCCCATGACAGAGCTGTTAAAGAAGGACACCAAATTCAATTGGACTGAGGAACGTGAAGCTAGTTTCCAAGAGTTGAAGAAACGTTTGGTTACATCACCAGTGCTGATTCTATCAGATCAACGCAAGGATTATGAAGTATATTGCGACGCTTCACGTCGAGGACTTGGAGCAGTGCTAATGCAGGAGGGAAGAGTTGTTTCATATGCTTCACGACAACTTAAACCCCATGAGAAGAATTATGCCACCCATGATTTGGAGTTAGCACCCGTAGTACATGCGTTGAAGACATGGAGACATTTTCTCATCGGAAATCACTGTGAGGTGTACACGGATCACAAGAGTTTGAAGTACATTTTCACGCAGAAGGAGTTGGATCTCAGGCAAAGGAGATGGTTGGAGCTCATTAAGGATTATGATATGAGATTGCATTATCACCCAGGAAAGGCTAACGTAGTAGCTGATGCGTTGAGCCGCAAGAGCCATGTTAACACCCTCATGACCGGAGAGTTACCGAAATTATTAGCCGAGGATCTTCGCGAGCTATGCTTGGAGATAGTTCTAAGAGGCTATTTAGCAACGTTGGAGATTCAGTCTACCCTGATGGAAAAGATCAGAGAAGCTCAGAAGACAGACAAGGAGATTGACGAGATAAAGGAAAGGATGAGCAAAGGAAAAGCCAAGGGATTTCGTGAGGATGAGCATGATACCTTATGGTTTGAGGACCGCGTTTATGTGCCCAATGATCCGGAGATCAGGAAGTTGATCTTGCAAGAGGCCCATGATTCACCGTATTCGATTCACCCAGGAAATACCAAGATGTATTTGGATTTGAAGGATACTTTCTGGTGGACCGGAATGAAGAAAGATATTGCGGAGTATGTAGCAGTTTGTGATGTATGTCAGAGAGTGAAGGCAGAGCATCAGAAGCCAGCAGGATTGCTACAGCCATTGCCGATACCCGAATGGAAATGGGATAAACTAGGCATGGATTTTATCATGGGATTGCCCAGGACTCGTTCAGGCTATGACTCAATATGGGTTGTAGTCGATCGTTTGACGAAAGTAGCTCATTTCATCCCTGTGAAGACCACTTACACCAGTGCTAAGTTGGCAAAGATATACATGACCAGGATCGTATGTCTGCATGGAGTTCCGAGGACCATTGTATCAGATAGAGGAACCAGTCTACTTCAAAGTTTTGGAATCAGTTACATGAAACTTTGGGTACCAGGCTAGAGTTCAGTACAACCTTTCACCCACAGACAGACGGACAGACCGAGAGAGTCAATCAGATTTTGGAAGATATGCTGAGAGCTTGTGCGCTAGATTATGGATCTAGTTGGGACGACAATTTGCCGTATGCAGAGTTTTCTTACAACAACAGTTATCAATCCAGTTTGAAAATGGCCCCTTTCGAAGCTTTGTATGGAAGGAGGTGTAGAACACCCTTGTTGTGGAACGAAGTTGGAGACCGCCAGTTGTTTGGACCAGACTTGATTAAGGAATCATAACAGAAGGTGAAATTGATTCGCGATAGGTTAAAGGTAGCCCAGTCCAGGCAGAAGAGTTATGCGGATTCTAAACGCAAGGAGACAGTTCACGAAGTCGGAGACAGAGTTTACCTACGAGTATCACCACTTCGAGGAGTTAAGCGCTTTGGAGTTAAAGGAAAGTTAGGGCCACGTTTTGTAGGACCATACAAAATTTTGGAGCGTATGGGAGAAGTTGCTTACAAACAGGGAATTGCCTGAAGGATTGTCAGGAGTTCATGATGTATTTCACGTTTCCCAGTTGAAGAAGTGCAACGCAGGGATGGCTGAGATACCACTGAGAGATACGGTGCCATTGGAAGCGATTCAGCTGGATAGTGACTTGACCTATGAGGAGAAACCAGTTAAGATTCTTGAGTATGCCAGCCGAGTCACCCGCAGCAAGGTTATCAAGCTTTGCAAAGTTCAGTGGAGTCACCATACCGAGGACGAAGCCACCTGGGAGCGAGAGGAAGATCTACGGAAGAACCACTCTCACCTATTTTCTAGCCAACCCGAATCTCAAGGGCGAGATTCATCTGAAGGGGGTAGGTTTGTAACATCCCAAATTTTCAATTTGGAATGTTATACATTAGATCATCATTGCATAGCATATTTTATTGCATTTTGGCAAAATCCTCGAAAATCCTAAGCAACTCAAGGACCCTCGGAGAGAGTTGGGGATTTTTCGCGGTTTTCATATTTGATTTTTATCAAATAATGAAGCGAGGATTTTTGGTTTTAATTATTTTTCTCTTCGAAAAATATTTCGTATTAAAATAAATGAGAGGAGAAAATATGACTTCTCCAAAATAATTGAAATATTGGAGGAAAAATATTAAAATCAAATACTTGATTTTATTCGGATTTTATTTGCAATTTTAATTGCATTAGAAAAATTGCACGTTTTCAAAACTGCATTTTTGGGCCAAGAAAATGTTCATCTCATTCTAATTATTTTAATTAGACGGTGAAAATTTGTTTTGGTATTTTTGGTTTTTTATTTATTTTTCTATGATTTTTTTAGGTTCGGCAAAATTATTTAAAAAAACGCGCGAGCGCCGACTGGCCGAAGCCCAGCCGCGCGGCCCAGCCCACCGCCCGAGCCATCCCCGACCTGGAGACCGCCGCCGCCCGAGTCCCGCTCGTCGCCGCCGCCCCTTGCCCCTCCCCCAAGGCAGCACCCCCCTCATATATACTCCCCACCCCGCCGCCGCCCTCACCTCACCCCGCCCCCGACCCGAAGCCGCCAGGAGCCGCGCCGGAGCC